>NW_027636301.1:359087-385434 GCF_903797595.1 Erithacus rubecula
GCGCGTCCCTGCCGAAACAAAGGGGGCCGCTCGGTGCGAGCAGTCCCGGCCCCTCCGCGCGCGCGGGGTCGGTGCCGAAAGCCAGACAACTCTTAGCGGTGGATCACTCGGCTCCTGCGTCGATGAAGAACGCAGCTAGCTGCGAGAATTAATGTGAATTGCAGGACACATTGATCATCGACACTTCGAACGCACTTGCGGCCCCGGGTTCCTCCCGGGGCTACGCCTGTCTGAGCGTCGCGTGACGATCAATCGCCTTCCGGGGGCCACCCCGGCGGCGCGGCTGGGGTCGCCTCGCAGGTCCGTAGCCCGCGGTGGGCGGTGGCGGCGGCGGCAGCGGCGGCGGCCGGCCCAGTGCCTGGAGGGAAAGGCCGGTGGAGGGGTGCGGCGTGGGAAGCGTTTTCCTCAGCTACCCGGACACCCTCTCTTTCCCTGCGGCTTGGTGCGGGCTTCGTCATCGTAGTCGTCGTCGTCGTCGTTGCCGCGCAGGGCCTTCGTCCCCCTAAATGCAGACTCAGGGAGCGCTCCGTAGCTCCCCGCTCCCGGAACGAGCTGCTGGGGCGGGTGGGTACCCAGCAGGTACCGTGCCGTGCTGCCGAGCGCACACGAGGCGCGAGCGCTGGGCACGGGGGTGAACCCCCGGGCCTCCTCCTTCCCCGACCGCCCTCCCCGCTCCCCCCTCTGTCGTCGTCCCCCGGCGCGTCAGCGAGCCGTCGACTTTCTCTCCCCGCAAGAGGTCGCTGAGCGCCGCCCCGCGGTGCACGGTGTAACACCCCCGGTCAGGGCCGTCTCTGCCACGCTCCTTTTCGGTTCTCGTCTCTGGAATGGGAGTCTCTGTCTCCATCCTGTCTCTCTCTCACGCCTCTTCTCTCTTCTTCCCCTGGCGCCACGGGCGCGAGCGGGGGTTGGGGGGGAGCGTGTAGTGGGAGAAGCTGGAGTGAAAACCGGCCGTCGGGCCGGTCCCTCCCGTGCCGGCGCGCGCTCCATCCCTCGCGTAGGGGAAGAGCCGCACGGGCACCGAGGCGGGGGCCGGTGCGGCGGCACAGCTCTGGGCTTGCGACCTCAGATCAGACGTGGCGACCCACTGAATTTAAGCATATTAGTCAGTGGAGGAAAAGAAACTAATGAGGATTCCCTCAGTAACGGCGAGCAAAGAGGGAAAAGCCCAGCGCCGAATCCCCGCCCGGCGGTGGGGCGCGGGACATGTGGCGTACAGAAGCCCCCCTCCCCGGCGGCGCTCTTGGGGGACCCAAGTCCTTGTGATCGAGGCCACAGCCCGCGGATGGTGTGAGGCCGGTAGCGGCCCCCTGGCGCGCCGGGCCCGGGGCTTCTCGGAGTCGGGTTGCTTGGGAATGCAGCCCAAAGCGGGTGGTAAACTCCATCTAAGGCTAAATACCGGCACGAGACCAATAGCCAACAAGTACTGTAAGGGAAAGTTGAAAAGAACTTTGAAGAGAGAGTTCAAGAGGGCTTGAAACCGTAAACGGGTGGGGGTCGCGCAGTCCGCCCGGAGGATTCAACCCGGCGAGTCGCGGTCGAGCGGCGCAGGTTCGGCAGATCCTCGCCTCCGTCCCCCCTCCGTCCCCCTGGCACCCGCCCATGGGGGCAGGCCGGGAGGGGCGGGCCGGCGCGGGGACGACTGCCCGGCCGGCGGCCGGCCCTGGCCGGGCGCATTTCCTCCGCGGCGGTGCACCGCGACCGGCTCCGGGTCGGCTGGGAAGGCCTCCGGCGGGCAGATGGCCCGGAGACCGCGCAAGCGGCGGCGGGTGTTAGAGCCCCCGGGCAGCAGGTCTCGCCGAATCCCGGGGCCGAGGGAGAGGACCGCCGCCACGCCCTCCTCCCCCCCCCGTCGGCGGTGTTGTGGCGGGAGGCGTTGCATTACGCGCGGGGGTGCGGGGGCCGGGCCCGCCGGCCCCCGGCGCTGCTGTCAACCAGGGCGGACTGTCCTCAGTGCGCCCCGACCGCGCGGCGCCGCCGGGCCGGGCTCACGGGCCGCGCTCGGGCGCCCGGGGTCCGCGGCGATGTCGACTACCCACCCGACCCGTCTTGAAACATGGACCAAGGAGTCTAGCACGTGCGCGAGTCAGGGGCTCGTGTCGAAAGCCTGCGGCGCAATGAAGGTGAGGGCCGGCGTGCACCGGCTGAGGTGGGATCCCGGGGCGCGTGTCGTGCCTGGCAGCCCCGGGTGCACCACCGGCCCGTCTCGCCCGCCGCCCTCTCCCGGGGCCGGGGAGGTGGAGCGTGAGCGTATGTGCTAGGACCCGAAAGATGGTGAACTATGCCTGGGCAGGGCGAAGCCAGAGGAAACTCTGGTGGAGGTCCGTAGTGGTCCTGACGTGCAAATCTGTCATCCGACCCGGGTCTAGGGGCGAAAGACTAATCGAACCATCTAGTAGCTTGTTCCCTCCAAAGTTTCCCTCAGGATAGCTGGCACTCGGCCCTTGGCAATGGGCTGGAGACAGGTCTGTCTGTGTTTTTTTGCATTTCTCGCTTTTCTGCATCCTGGCCTCTGCCACAGGTTGCCTCTCCCTGGACACCTCTGCAGCTGAACGCACTGAACCCGCACTTTTTCCCTGTTTTTTTCCTGGTCAGCGTGAAGGCTGCCACTCCCTTCCCCTTTGGGCTGAGAGCTGCCCACATGGTCCTGTCTTTCTGCGTCCCGGTCACCGCCACAGGTTGCCTCTCCCTGGACATCCCTGCGGCTAAACACACCGAGCCCGCGCTTTTTCATGGTCCCGTCCCCCTCCCCTCTGTCCCCCACAGCTCGGGGAGTGGCCTGTAGCACCCTCCCGCCTTCTGGGGTCAGGGTTTCTGAAGGGGTGAAATAGCAAAAATCTAAGTTCTGTAACTCACTTGGAAATATTTCTAACTTAATTTTTCCCCGACCTTGCTGCTGGCAAGGCCTTTGCTGAACCACCTGCTGCTGGCAAGGCAGTAATAAACTTCCCTCCCCCTGCTCATGGCTAGGTGAGAGTCCTATGATGTGTCTCTTCCCCCAGTCTCTGAGGAACTTTAATTGCTTTCTTCGCCTGCTGATAGCAAGGCAGCCATAAACCTCCCTCCCCCTGCTCACGGCTAGGTGGGAATCCTATGATGTGTCTCATTCTGAACCATCTTACCCAAAAGCAAAATTGATTCGGAGGTTCCTGAAACCGACCAGCAGTGCACAGGAGCGAGGCTTCCCAGGACACCTCCTCTCCGACTCAGGTCTGGAGCTCGGCTTTTCTTGGCAGAAGGCCAGAGATGGTCTCTGCAATCCTCTTCAACAGCCTCTTCAACAGCCTCTTCAACAGCCTCTTCTGAAGCTCGGTCTTCTAGGGTCTGTACCTGCCTTTGCCGGCTACAAGGATCCACCAGGGGCCGTACCAAATGTCTCTGCCTGGAGGGGTCTCCTCCATCTTGGTGCATCTTCTTGAGCTTACCCTTCTGGTGGTCCGCAACCACCTTTGTGGGCTGCGGCGCATCCAGGGACATCAGATGTCACTGCCCACCCAGGGGGATGCCAGATGTCAATGTCCACCCAGGGACACCAGGTGTCCCAGTCTGAGGTTTCTCCTTTGCCCCGAGATCACCCCAGAGGAACACGAAGGTGGTTCAAACCCTGGTTTTCTCTGAAGCTGCCGAAGAGAGACTGCCAGAGACGGTTTTCTCTTTTCCCAAGGATTGTTTATTGTTCATATCTCAGGGACTTTTTTCCTGGCCAGCAGTGGTCTGCTCAGCCTGGCATCCATGGTGGAATCTGCCTAGTGAAGGCAGGGCTTATCTTATATAGTTTGTATTGCGTATTACATGTTTACAAAATTTTCCCAATACAATACAATTTTATTAAATGGTCCAGCCCTGACCCCATCCAATCCAAAAGTGCCAATGTGTCACCCAACATGGATGACAGGGAGAAGAAGGAGGAAAAGATGTCCACCCCCCAAATTCTCCATCTTGGCCACGTGTCCCTTATCATAAACATTCAAAAAAACCTATTTATCTATGTTCTAACAATCTAATTTACACTTTACTAATTTTGGCAGATTGTTTCCATTCTCCTTGTGCTGACAACTTCCCCCAGGGGTTAGAATTCAGCACCTGTGACACCAGGGTCTCACTCAGAGCCTTTGAGACCCTCGCCAGGGGGGTTTTGCGACCCCCCAGGAGGCCAGGGGTAAGCCCTGGGCTCCCACACTTCTGCTGCCTGAGCTGGGCGAGGCACTGGCTGCGCTGCCGGATCTCCTGCTCCTGCTGCCGACCCTCCTCAGTGACGGCCGCCCGCTCGCGCTGCTGCCGCCGCCGCAGCTCCTGGATCTGCCACCACACATCTTGGTCACGGGCGCACTGCCAGAACTCCCTCTGCTTCTGCTGCAGCTTCTCCTGCTGCAGCTGCTCCTGTTGGGCCCTGTGGGAGAGCTGGGATGCCTCAGGGACCCTGCCACAGCCCCCACACCTGGCATAGCACCTGGGCTGGCACTGGAGCACCCAGAGACACCAGCTGGAACTGGGAGCCTTCTTGGCCACTGCCTGAGCCATCCCTTCAGTCCCACGTACCTCACCTGAGCACCCTCTGAAATTCCTGGTGATCCTTCTCCATCTGCATGGACCAAGTGCTGTTCCTCTGGGCCTCAGCTGCTGTTCCATCCCACCTTCCTCTGTGTCTTCTTCGTCTCCCACCACCGCCATTCCCAGTCTGCAGCCTCTTGGTTCCTCTTGGCCCTCAGAGCATCCTGCCCAAATAGGGAACAGTGCTGGGCTTCCCTCTGGGGCAACTATGAGAACCCTTGTCTGTTGCTTTGGCTGCCAGCACCACTCCAGGACACTCCCTGGCTCCAGGGGCTGCTCCTGCAGACCCCCCTGTCACGATCCACTCAATCCAAGCGAGAGTCATGATTGTTCATTTGACCCCAGGGTGCAAAAGACAAAAGCAAGAGACTCAGGTTTGATTAGCGGAAAGCAGTAATACAGTTTATTGCATGCTAACAATCAAGTTTTGCGATAGAGAGAGAGAGAGATATAAAAGGGGAGAGAGAGAGAAAGGATGGGATATAGCTACCAACAGACGGGATGCGTCCTCGTGGCCGTCCAACGAAATGAGACGAGACGCATCTTCAATCCATTGGGGTGAAAGAGATCTCAAAGTCAGTTTGGGGAAAGTCACTTTTTATAGTCCTTTTCCAAAGCGAGTGGCCTCTGGCCAAAAGGTGGGGAGATTTGTGGACTATTGTGTGTGGAGATCGTGGCCCCATGACACAGGTGCGGGGACAGGGTGCGATAACCAGCACCCTGCAGCACCATGACAAGCACCAGGCACAGCTACAAACAGCCCTTGGCCCTCAAGTTCAGCCAGCTCCTCCTTCCCCAGGTACAGCTTTTTCCTGCTCTGCCTCCAAGGCAGCACAGCGCTTCTAAGGAGAACAGATCCACAGGAAGGGGCAGAGTCCAAGGGTGGGACAGACACCAAGGCCAGGACAGAGTCCCAGGGTGTGGGACAGAGCCCAAGGGCAGGACAGAGCCACTGGGTGGGAGAGAATCCCAGGGTGTGGGACTAAGCTCTGGAGTGGGACAGAGCCCCAGGATGGGACAGAGCCCCAGGGTGTGGGACAGAGCCCCAGGACAGCTCCTGCAGCCCCTCCTGAGTGCTCCCTCCTCCTTCTCCTCACTCAGGGCAGGGAGGCTTTGAGCCACCTCCAGAGAATGCCACCAAGTCCCCATAGGACCAGAGCTCTGATTCTGCTGCCTGCTGTTCCCACTCCCTGAGTGTGGCTGATCCAGCACTGCCAATCTATTTCCAGCCAGGTGAAAATTGTGGGAGTCCAGAGTTTTTCTTTGGCTCCTTTGGGGATGCAAAACCCCCCCTGGCAGACCCCTCAGAGACTCCCGAGTGCTGCCCAGGAGCTGCAGGGGATGGATTTGGCTCCTTGGGAGAATCTGCCCACATTGAGAGAAGAGACACAGAAAATAATGATGAGTAGAGTGTAAATCAGAATGTTAGAATGTAGTATAAGTAGGTTTTTAGATTGTTTATCTTAAGGGCCACGTGGCCAAGATGGAGGATTCTGGGTGTGGTGGGCTTCTTCCTCCTTCTTCTTCATGTCATCCATGCTGAAGTTGCACCCTGGGAACCACAGATTGGATGGGGAAAGAACTGGACATTGTAAAGAGGTTGCATGGCATTGGGGAAAAATTGTAAATATTGTATACGTAGTTTAGAGTATAAAGGCCTTGGCACAGCCCTCCCAGGGGACCTTCTGCTATGGTCGACCTGAAGAGAGGACCTGTGCTGGGCTGGCAGAAACATTTTTAAGATAAGATAAATAAACAGCCCTGAAACAACACAAGATCATCTCAAGCTGCTTTCTTGCCGGTGCCTCTGAGAGAACTAGACTTTTTACCACCTTCATGCCCTCTCTGGGGAGGTCTCACGCCTGAAGAGATCCTCAGAGACGGGACAAAAACCTCCCTGAAGCCCCCTCGTTCCCTGCTCCCACCTTCCTTTCCTCCCTCTTCCTCTGCTCCAGGCGCTCCAGCTGCCTCTGGCCCTCCTGGTACAGATCCTCAGCCCTCAGTGCTTGCTCCTCTGCATTCTGCTCCATCTGCTTCACAATGTGCTGCCTGGCTCTGGGAATACGAGAGCAGAAGGGTTCCCTCTGGATCCAACCAGCTCCCCATCGTGGAAACGCTGCATGGACAGGGCTGGTGTGACTGGAATGGGCCAGATGCCTCCATGGGCAAGAGGGAGCCTTCTGCCCACCTGATCAGCTCCTGCTTCCTGCAGCGCTCCAGCTCCTCCTGCACTTCCATGCCCTTCTCCCACTCCATTTCAAACATGTTGCCCAGGCACTTCTCCTCCTCTGCCAGTTTTTTGTGGATCATTCGCTTCTCCAGCACTTGCTTGTCCTAGATCATGTTGTACTTGGAACTGAGGAACAGCTGTGGGGACAAGAGGTGAATGTGGCTCGAAGCTGCACTGGGACCCAGGAGACGGGAGGGCAGGGGAAGAAGAGGAAGAGCTGGGAGCACAAGGAGCAGGGGAGACTCAGTCAGGGCCAGGTGACAGCAGGGAGCGCTGGCCCTACCATGTTCAGTTCCTGCATCTCTTCCTCCTGCTCCAGCCTCATCCTCGTCACAGCTTCTGCTCCTCCTGCTGCTCCTCCTCTTCCACATGTCTCCGATGGTCTCTCTCATCCTCCAGTTCTGCCTTTCTCTGCTCCTCTATCTGGGCCTTTTTCAGGGCTTACTGCAGGGACATGTCCCAATCTGGGGTTTCTCCTTTGCCCCGAGATCACCCCAGAGGAACACAAAGATGGTTCAAACCCTGGTTTTCTCTGAAGCTGCCGAAGAGAGATTGCCGGAGACGGTTTTCTCTTTTCCCAAGGATTGTTTATTATTTCTTATCTCTGGGACTTTTTGCCTGGCCAGCAGTGGTCTGCTCAGCCTGGCATCCATGGTGGAATCTGCCTGGTGAAGGCAGGGCTTATCTTATTTAGTTAGTACTACGTATTACATGTTTACAAAATTTTCCCAATACAATAAAATTTTATTAAATGGTCCAGCCCTGACCCCATCCAATCCATAAGTGCCAACGTGTCGCCCAACATGGATGACAGGGAGAAGAAGGAGGAAAAGATGTCCACCCCCCAAATTCTCCATCTTGGCCACGTATCCCTTTTCATAAACATTCCCAAAAGTCTATTTATCTATGTTCTAACAATCTAATTTACACTTTACTAATTTTGGCAGCTTGTTTCCATCATCCTTGTGCTGACAACTTCCCCCAGGGGTTAGAATTCAGCACCTGTGACACCAGGGTCTCACTCAGAGCCTTTGAGACCCTTGCCAGGGGGGTTTTGAGACCGCCCAGGAGGCCAGGGGTACGCCCTGGGCTCCCACAGGACAGAGAGTGCTGCCCAATCCTGTGCACCTTCCCGAGGGCTCACAGGGGTCACGCTTCAGGTGCCGCATTCCCGGCACCAAGTGGGGACATGATGGGCTCCTGGAGACCTGGCACGGCCATGGGCACCCCTTCCCACAGCTCTGGGCTGACACCCCGTGTCCTTGGAAGCCTGGGAGTGCTGGGCTCAATTCCAGGGATGCTGCCCAGCTCTGAGTCTTGCAGCCTCCCCTGTACCCCAAAACATGAGGCTCAAAAGGGACCCCCTTGTTGAAGTCACCACCCCTCAAACCCAGCTGCAGAGCAGGAAAAGGAGGAGATGCCAACAAGCAGGAGGGGAGATGCCCACAAAACCAGCATCCTGTCTGGCTTTCAGGGTCTTCAGCCTGTCCCAGTGCTCCACAATAGTTGGGGCTTGAGTTGATTCCTTGACTCTCTCATATTCCTTTTCTCCAATTATGAGACATAGTTGAGGCTTCTCCTGGAGAAATGCTGGGGAGCACAAAGAAGGAGCTCAGTGGCACAGAGACCCCAACAGCTCTTGGTGTTCCCTAGGCTGCCTGAGCTGCCCACTTGGCCACCAAGCCAGACCAGAGCAATGCAGGAATCACTGGTGAAGCCGTGGGGACCTGGCTCTCTCGTTTTGGGGCAAGGCAGGAAGGGAAAGTATGGTGCAAGTGGCACCGGGCTGGGATACAGGGGGAAGGATTCCCAGGGGTGGCCAGGGCACACAGCCAATCCCTGCTCCCAGAGATTCTGGGATGCTGCACTGACAGCCATTCCCCAAAACCCCTCAGGATTCAGGCACAGTCTTACATGAGGTCCCAGATCAAGTCCTCGGTGATGATTCTGGTGGTCTTTGGTTTGTATGTGATGGAGGGTGTGATCCCTTAGGATCTTTAGGCACATCCTGAAGGGTCACAATGGGGCTGCTGGTGTTAGTGCTGTTTGGGAAAGGATGATGTGAGGGATCCAAAACCCCCACACTCAGCTCTCCCTGAACACTCACTGATCCTGGGAGGAGCTCTGGACCCTCGGGGGCAGGACAGAAGGGGCCGGAGGGATTGGGGGTCAGAGGGAGATCCCAGCTGAGATCCCCAGGGGAGAGACCTTGGGAATGACGGACGGGAATCCCGGTGGGTGAAGCTGCTGACGGAGGGGGAGGAGCCCCCGGCACGGAGGGATCGGGACCCTGTGCCGGCAGCCGCGGCTGCCATGGCACTGCCAGTGCCGGCGCTGTCGTAGAGTGTGGGAGGTGTGACAATGTCCCTGAGCCGACCGTCACAATGGGATGGAACCAACGGCTGGGATGTGTCTGAGCCCATCGTGACAGCGTGCCTGAAGCCACTGTCGTGACATGTCGGGAGTGACTATTGCCAGGCAGCTTCCCCAGCAGCTCCCGGGACTCACGGGATGTCCTGGAGCAGATATGGGATAGAGGGCAGGGGGTGGGTGTGGAAGCTCCAGAAGCTGGGAAGTGCAAATCCAAGGGATGGCAGAGATGGAATTGCTGCAGCCAAGAGGAGCCCGAGGCTGCGAGAGGAACAGCCCTGCAGGGAGGAAGGAGGGGCATGAGGGGCTCCGGAGATTCCCTGGCAGCCCGTGGGGGTCCCCGGGGAGCAGAGACCCCCCTGCAACCCTGCAGGAGCCCCTGGCAGAGCAGGGGGTGCCCAAAGGGGCTGTGATCCCGTGGGAATCCCCTGCTGGAGCACTTCGGACAGAGCTGCAGCCCATGGGAAGGACTCGTGCTGGACAAGTCCCTGGAGAAGGGTCTCCCTGGAAAACAGGGACCCCACCTTGGCTGAGCAGCGGCAGAAAAATCCTGTGCTGAACTGCCCGGGAACCCATTCCCAATTCCTTGTGCAGATGGAGAGAGGAGAGCCTGGGAATGAGTTTGTGTGTTAAGAAGGGTTTTTTGACTTCTCCTTATCCTGCTCTGATCTTATCAGCAATAAATTAAATGAAAATCGCTGATTGTGAGCCTGTTTCTCCCGTGGCAGGATTTGATGAGCCATCTCTCCTGGTGCTTGTCTCAAACCAGGAACCCTTAGTTCAATTTTTTCTCCCTCTTCAGTTGCAGAGGGCAGAGAGACACCAGTGGGTGTGGGGGCATCCGGCCACTGCTACCCACAGCAAGGCAGGAAGGAGGAGGAGGGAGCTGGTCAGATTGTTGAGCAGATTGCTGTTGTCTGCAGCAGTTCTGGGGCTCTCTCAGTGCCTTGGGGACAGGCACCAAATGATCAATTGATGCATTTCTGGACTGGTTCCCTCACAGCTGCCCCTGCAGGGGGGGAGTTCCAGCCAGCCCTGCTCTGAAAACCACCAAAGGGCCTCACAGAGCCACTGCTTGGGCTCACACTGGCTCTTTCTGCTTCTTGCAGGGCTGAGCAAACCACAGCCAGGCCTTTTTTGGCCACAGAAAAAATTCTCACCTTTGCAGCAGCTCGAAAGCTGCGAGAATCAAAGCCAAGGGGGAGGGGGAAGCCTCAGGTCCTGGCTGCCACCTGGGGCTGGCCAGAGCAGGGCTGGCCAATGCCCATCCCTGGGCACTGGGGCTGGGCCATGGCTGGGCCCAACACTTGGATGGCCACTGGCTTCAAGGAGCAGGAGTTTGGGAGCTCCTTCCAGCCTGGGGCTCCATTCCCCAGCTGCTCTTGCTGGCTCAGATCCTACAGGGGACAAATGAGAATGGGGAAGTCAGGAATTCCCAGATTCACCATCCCCCAGGACTGGACCCTCTTGGGAAGGATGTCCCCCTGGGACAGGATCCCCTCAGACAGGACCCCCTGGATGTGCCCCCCCAGAACACAACCTGCCCCTGTGTGACTCTCAGCACAAACAGCCTCTTCCTTCTGCTGCTGGGGAGAGAAAGTGAAAGTGTTGGGGGGGGCACAGTGGGCACCCCAATTCCCCACAGTCTCACCAACCCTCCCTGCACACCCCTCAGCCTCTTTTCTCCCTCTCTGGGCTCCACCTAAACCGTTCCCTGCTCAGGTCCTCCTCAGGAACTGGGGATGAGGAGGCATGGCACAAAAGTAAAGAAAATAAGGAAAACAGAGAAATAAAGAGAGGAAAAAGTCAAGAGCAGGGAAGGGCATAGAAGCAGGACTACCCAGGACCCCAGGTGATGCCTGCCCAGTAAAAGAGCACCCCAGCACTGAGCACTGGATCACCCCAAAATCTGAGGCACCCAGGGAAGGAGCTGTGCCCCACGGGCACACCCAGCCACTGACCATCCCTGGCACCCCCATTCCCCTGGGAACCCAACAATGGAACCCTCATTCCTTACTTACCATCACTCTGGGACCCCCATCCCTGGGATCCATCCCATGGTCACAAAACCTTTCAGGACACATTGTTCCCCGACTCTCATCCCTGAGTCTGAAGCCACTCAACACATGAGAACCTTAATCCCATGGGACCCCATCGCAGGAACCACAGTCTCCTGGACACCCATCCTTGGTGTCCGCCCAACCCTAAACCCCTGCAACACCTCAGCCTCCAAATTCTGGCAAAATCCAGTCCCCAACATGTCCCACCATCACTCCCATGTCCCACAAGGTCCCCACCCTGCCCCCATCCTGTCCACACCCTGCCCCCACCAAGGGCCACCTACACATGAGGATGAGACGTGACCTCGCTTCCTGTTCCTTCATCCCAAGAGCCGCCAGCCAGGGGACGGGTGGCCTCAGCAGCAAGTGACAGCCAGTGCCCATGGCTGGGGACACCAGGATGGTCGGAAAGGTGGCGCTGCTCCTGTGGGGTGAGTGCCCCAGGCACGGGCCTGACGCCCTGGGGATGGGCCCTGGTGAGGCAGAGAGTGGTGAGGAGGGGGCACAGGGGGGCTGTGGGGTCCCCTGAGGTCCCCAAGGCCAGCAGAGCCAGGACATGGGCATGGAGCCCTGTGTGACCAGAGTCATGGGGTGGCCATGGAGACAGGAATGGGGGAACAGGAATAGGGGAACTGGGATGTGGGGATGGGAACAGGGGGACAGAGATGTGAGGACAAGGATCTGGCCAAAAGAACTTTGGAGCTGGGGCAGCTATGGTGACAGGGACAAGGAGACAGGGATGCAGGGACAGGGACAAGGGCCACATCCCATCCAGATGGGGCATGGGGACAGGTGCCATGGGAATGGGATCATGGCCACAGGATCATGGGGCTGTGGCTGTGGGGACAGGTGCTGTAGGGCTGGGGGAGGTGACCTGTGCACACATGGGGTGTCCACAGTG
The DNA here is from genome assembly GCF_903797595.1 of Erithacus rubecula. Lineage (NCBI taxonomy): Eukaryota > Metazoa > Chordata > Aves > Passeriformes > Muscicapidae > Erithacus > Erithacus rubecula. The sequence goes on from NW_027636301.1 coordinate 371,197, forward strand.
TCCCCATGTCCTGCCTCAGCCCAGAGTGACTGAAGGGTTTCTGTCCTCAAAACCTCCATGCTGCATCAGTGTTCCTGTGGGGACATTTTGGGGACAGACACCACACCAGGTCCCCCAGGTGCTGCTGTCCCTGCAGGGCCACCCCCACACAGCCCTGTCCCTTCTCCCTTCCAGCCCAGATCCTCAGCCTCGCTGGTGAGTCCTCGAGGGATGCCATGTCCCTGCCCTTCTGTCCCCAGCCCCGTGGTGGCCCTGGCAGGCTGGTGTCCCCTGTCACCCGCAGGTGCCAAGAGCACCCAGCTGCTGGTGGATCCCCCCTGGATGCCGGCGGTGCTGTGGGACCGGGTGACACTGACCTGCCAGGGCTCGGGGACCGCCGGTGCCACCACCTGGTACAAGGACGGGCGGCGTTGGCGGCAGGAGGGACCCGACAGCTTCACTGTCACTGAGAGTGGCACCTACACATGTCACAGACCCGGCAGTGGGATCAGCCTCCTCGTTGTGGTGTCAAATGGTGAGGGGGGATCTGAAATGATCAGACTGGTTTCCTGATAAGTCTGGGTTGGCTCCACGCCATGGGTGGCCTCACACCCCTCGAGTGACCAGAAACTGTCCCCTCCATACATAAACATCCCAGTGCATCCCAGTACACCCCAGTGTGGTGGGACCCCCATGGTGACAACTGTGCCATGGGGCTGCTCCTGATGTCCCTGGCACCCTCCTGTGCAGTGGACACTCCACCCAGATGTCCCCAGTGCCATGGGCACCCACTTTGGACCTGTCTCGGGCTCCTCATTGTGACAGGACCCTCCTGTCCCACAGAGCCGCTGGTGCTGCAGGTGTCAGAAGGGGCATTGCTGGAGGGGGACACGGTGACACTGCGCTGCCGGAGCCGGCAGGACAATCCTGTCACCAGGGTGCAGTTTTACAAGGACGAGAAGGATCTCAGGGGGTCCCTCAGGGGCACCGAGCTCTCCCTGTCGCCCCTGGAGCTGCACAACAGCGGGACCTACCGCTGCGGTGGCTGGGTCGCACCAGGAACGTCACTGTCAGCAGCCGTGACAGTGATAGTGCACGGTGAGCACCCCCACGGCTGGAACCCCAATATCCTGACACATCCAAAGCCACTTCTCAGTGGACTGAGAGTCACAGTTCTCACCCCTATCTCCTTCCCAGAGCTCTTCACGGTGCCGGCACTGAAGGGTCCCCCTGAGCTCATCGATGGGTCCCCCCTCAATCTCAGCTGCCTCAGCACCCCCAGGCCCCTGCGGCCCCCAGCCCCCCTCCTGTACCGCTTCTACCGGGACGGGCAGTTGGTGGGGGGCCCGCAGGGGTCTCCGCAGCTCCTGGTGCCCGCCGTGGGGGTCTCCCACTCGGGGAATTACAGCTGCGAGGTGCACTCCGAGGGGGGGGCCGTGCGGAAAAGCAGCACCCGGCTCTGCGTCACGGTGCGCAGTGAGTGCGGGGATGGGCACGGGGAGCCCCCACAGCCCCCCCAGCTCTCTCATCCCTGCTCAACCCTCTGTGTGCTGCCCTGCTCAGCTCTCTCCCTGGGTCCCTGCATTGCTTTCCCTGTTGCCTTCATCCATTGCTGGGGTCCCTCCATTGTCCACAGGTCCCACCATCCTTTTCTGCATCGCCATAATCTTCCCTTCAACCTTTTCCATGCGTCCCCCTCCCCGGTCTCCAAACCACCTTCTTCCTCACTGGGTTCCTCCCTCCCCTCTCTGATCCTCCCTCTCCCTGATTCCCTCACTGCTCCCTGGTTTCTCCCACACCTCCCATGTCCCCAATCCCTCCTGTGTCCCCCTGCAGGGGTCCCGCTCTCGGGGGTGTCCCTGTCAGTGCAGCCCCCCGGGGGACAGGTTGCAGTTGGGGACCACCTGGTGCTGAGCTGCACGGTGGCCATGGGAACAGGTCCCCTGTCCTTCTCCTGGCACTGGGGGGGCTTGGGGACACCGCTGAGCACTGGCCCCCGCCTGGAGTTTCGGCATGTTGGGTACAATGACAGCGGCCAGTACCAGTGCCGAGTCAGCGATGGGGACAATGTGGTCGAGAGCCCCACACTGAACGTCACAGTCCTGGGTGAGTGGGACCCTTGGGCTGGGGGTGACCCTATCCACAGCATCCCAGATTCCACACATTCCCATTCCACCTCATCCCCCCCATCAGTCCCAGCCCAGCCCAGCCCAGCTCACAGCCCCCACCACTGGGTGTCACAGACCAGGGCAACTGGGACCATCTGGCTCCAAGTGTCCCCACTCAGGACATCCAAGCCATGCGTCCCTAACCCATCTGTCACATCCCCCACTGCACATCAGGTCATATTCCCCCTGCTGAACGTGACCCTCCCAGGGCTCTGAGACCCTTGGCACTGGGTTTGATGCCCCTGTTGATATGCCTCATGGCATCCATCACATCCCACCCATGCCATTCCATCCACCCCATCACCAGGTGACAACCATCCCCCTCCTTGGACACAGCATCCCTCATCCCACCCTCACCTCATCCTCATCCTCCACCCCTCATCCATCACATGCCATCATACCACACCACATGATGACCCCCAGCACCACAAGGACATTGTCCTGGGTGAGGGAACCCCTCTGTCTCCAGGTGCCACCATGCAGACTCCCTCATCCCCTGCCACAGTGTGCCAGCCCCTCCTCCTGGCTTCAGCCCTTTCTCTGTCCCCACAGTGCCTGTGACACCACAGGGACACTGGAACAGAGGTGAGGTCACACGGGGTCACTGGGATTGCAGGACCTCTGCAGTGACAGGTGACCCTGATGTGTCCCTTTTGTCCCCAGCAGTGGCTGCAGGCCTTGGCGGGTGCCTCCTATTCCTGGTCCTGCTCGTGGGTGGAGCTGTGGGCTGGCACCGGAGGATTAACATGAGTGAGTGACAATGGGGACAATGGGGGCCCCGGGAGAGCTATGGGATCACCTAAATGTGGGGATAATGGTATGGCATCCACAGTCCCTGCCATGGGCTGTGCTGAGTGCTCAGGACCTTTGCTCAAGGACCTGAAGGATTTGGAGTGGTGTTGGCCTTGCAAGCATTTGAGGGAATCTTTCAGTGATCCTGGAGGAATTTGGAGAGTCCCCTCCCTGCCAGGCTTGAGCTTCTGGAGGCTGAGGAAGTCCAGAGCACTGGAGTGGTTCAGGGGTTCTGGAGTCACCAAGGAAGCTCAGGGTTGCTGGGGGATATTGAGGGTGCAGTGGGGTTTGAGGATCCCTGAGAGGTTTCGGATCCCTGAGGACCCCACAGTCACCCCTCCCCTCTTTCATTTGCAGCTGACAGGAAGCAGCAGAAAAGGTGAGTGTGATGCTCACACCAAACTCTGGCTTTTGACCCCAACCCCCAGGACCTCCCACTCCCACCCACACATCCCATTTATTCCCTCAGGGTCCCCCCGCAACCCCCGGCCCCCCCAGAGGAGGGGGAGGTGCTGTACACCCACGTCGTGAGCACCAAGCAGACGGGGGGTGAGTCCGGGCTGGGACACACGCAGAGGGACATGTCACCCATGAGTGTCCCCCTGCCCAGAGGCCATAGCCAGTGTCTCTCGCAGTGTCCCCCCGTGCCACCACACTCCAGGATCCCCAGGTGACCTACACGGAGCTGCCAGCAACCCATGGGCAATCACGGGAATGCGGGGACATCTATGGGAATGTGCTGTGACACTCTGGGCACAGATGGGACTGGGGCACTGGTTGCACTTGGAGCACTGGGGGTACTGGGGTAACCCCATCATGTGGCAGTCACACACGTGTGTCTCCTGTACTGCTCCCATTGGAGCCCAACATTCACGGGTAGGAGGGTACAAGTGGGGGGTCACGGGTGAAGCAGCACAGGGACACTAAAGCTCCCCACGCCCCCAAAACCCCCAAGGGCTTCCTCACCCCCATTGCATATATGGCTCCCCATTCCATATTCAAGTGCTCCCAGAATTCTCAGACACTTCCCCATTCCCTCCCTACTGTGCTCCCAGTACCCCCAAGGGCTCCCTATTTCCCCTCCCAGTGCCTCTCCATTGCTCCCAGTACATCCATGGGATTTTCATTCTCCCTCCCAATACCCCTGTGCTCCCAGCAACTCTGCAATGCCCCTCTCAGCACTCCCAGTACACCCACAGCTCCTAATCTTGCTCCCAGTGCCTGGGGAACACAGGACTTGTTGTCTTCTTATTGGCACCAAAATGCAGCTTTTTGGTTCAGCTGGCAATGGTGGTGTTTCTTTGTTCAGCTCTGTTGAGCTTTAGGAACGGGATTCTGCAATGTTGGGTTGCCACTAGAAACCAGTGCTCAGGATTCCCTTCTGCCCTGTCTCAAACCCCTCCTCTGCCGTATTCTCCACGCGATGATGTCACAAATGCCCTGGGGGCGTTCCAGAGACTCTTCCTTTTCCAGAGCAGTGGGGATCAGGCTGTGGCACAGGGTGGGGTGTTAGGGACAGGAGAAATTGGATGTCTCAAGACATTTTGGAACACCTGAATTTGGCAGGGCTGGTTTAGGCCTTGCTTTTGGTGACACAAGGCCCTGTGTGTCAGTCAGTCTGTCAGCCATGGCACACTGAGGACAGTGGGATGCTCTGCCAAACCCATCTCCGGAGTGGCCAAGTGACCAGGAGTTCCACCTTGGAATAGGGGCCTTGAAGGCCCCAGGGCTTTAAAGGCAGAGCATGAGGTGGCCAAGTGTCTGAATGTGTCTTCTCTTTGAGTATTTGCCCCATTCATGCTGGAACTCAGGAGTTGGAAACTGTCTTGGTTTAAAAGAAAAACATCTGCCAAGGAAAGCAGGAACCTTCCTGGAATGGAAAGGGAACCCATCCTTCCAAATTTTTATAACTGTTGCAATTATGGGGCTTCCAGGTAAAAATTTAAGAAAAGGAGCAACAGGTAATTCTTAGGAAATTTATAGAACAGAACAGAACAAACACCAAGACAAGACAAAAAATATCGAACCAGCTCTGGGCTGTTTGTTCGTCCTTGGTGCAGTTCTGGCCACAGCTAGTAAAGGGCGATGTAGGGAGCACTCCCGGCCAGCAGGGGGCACTGCAAGGAGCACTCCCAGCCAGCAGGGGGCGCTGCCGGGAGCACTCCCGCCCAGCAGGGGGCGCCCCGGTGCCAGCTCCAACCCCTCAGGGCCCATGGCGGCCTCGGGCAGGAGGGACGAGCCCAAATCGCTCCTTTGGCAAACTCACGCTTTGCACCAATCAGTGCCGGCACCAGCACCGGCAGCGCCCGGGCAGAAGAGACGAAGGCAGCAGCTTGGATTCTGGTGCCCTGTACAGGCAGCGGAGCAGTGTCCCGGCCCAGGCACACACCGTGCGCAACACCCGCCACCGCTGTCCCTGATGGGAATGCAAGGAAGGCAGCATCCAACCCCAGGCAGGTCTCAGGACCACAGCAGCACCTCTTGTGCCTTTCCACCACAATTCCTGAAAACCCTCAGCCTCTCACTGCCTTTTCCTCCTTCAGCCCTGGCACAGCAGCTCTGGGAATGTTGAATTCCCCTGGCATATTGAGGAAAGCAGGTGCTCCTTGCTGACACTGCCAGGGCTCCTCAGGGGCTCCAGAGCACATTTGGAGCTGCTGCTCTTCCTGTGCCACTGCTGGTCCTGACACAGCAGCCGCGGGAGGAGGAGAGGGAGCAGCAGAGCCTTAATGAGCTGTTGTAATTATGGCAGGGGCTCCTAAAGGTCACCTGTGCTGCTGAACCATCCCTGTGCCCAAATACACGGCTCTGCTGCCTCTCCCAGGGATTTTGGGCTACTCTGGCAGCACTGGACACATTTTGAAGCTCAGATGCCCCCAGCTTTGCCCACAAGAAGTTTTTTGGCTGCCGGGATATTCTTGTGGAGCTTCTCCCCTTGGCCACTGCACAGGGATGGGCATTGGCCAGCCCTGCTCTGGCCAGGCCCAGGTGGCAGCCGGGACCTGAGGCTCCCCCCTCCCCCTTGGCTTTGATTCTCGCAGCTTTCGAGCTGCTGCAAAGGTGAGAATTCTTTCTATGGCCAAAAAAGGCCTGGCTGTGGTTTGCTCAACAACTGGACCAGGACCCTCCTCCTTCCCGAGCTGAGCAGGCAGAGCTGAACAAACCAAAACCATTTCTCCCAGTTTAATTCAAAAGTTGTGTTTTGTGTCCAATAAGAGGGACAAGGTTCCTGTGCCCCCTGGCACTGGGGGAGGGAAGAGAGCCCCTGGGGGTACTGGGAGCACAGGAACGGGGAGCTCTGGGCAGCCCCACATGGGATCCCCCACTCGTGGCCACCTCCCGGGCAGGGTGGGCAACCACGGGAGCCGAGGGCAGGGGGAAACATGGGGGCTGCCCTCAGGCAGGGATCTCCAGTGCCCCCAGTGTCTCCAGTGTCACAGCTCATTCTCGTAGCTGTGACTGGGGTCCCGCTGTCACCCCTGGCAGCTCCTCGTGGTCACCTGGGGGATTTGGGGGGCCTGAGAGACACTCTGGGATTGGGGTCCTGAGGGGGGGTGACACCCGTGGGTGACGTGTCCCTGTTCCCCCCCTCCACATGCTCATCCCCTGCCCACTCGGTGCACACCACACTGGGGTCCAGGGTCTCCCCCTCCTCCAGGGCTGTCCTGTGGGAATAAGGGGTCTGGGTCTGGGCAAGTGGGAAAGAGGAGTCTCAGCCAGAGGGCCCCCCCTGCCACTGGTCATGGGGCTTCCTGGTGACTGCAAATAAAAGGGGAGAGGGGGACTGTGGGGACCCTGGGACCTCTGAATCTTTCTGGGACCTCAGCTGCTCCAAACACCCATGGCACCCCCAAATCCTTACTGGAGCCCCAATTCTCACCACACCCCTCACTGCTCCCAAACACTCCAAGCACCCCTGAACCCCATGCCACTGTGCCCCTGACCCTCCCAGTATCCCTGACCCTCTGAACAACAAAACTCGAAGCCTGACAGGGAGGGGCTACCCCCAATCTCCCCCATGACCCCAAAAAATCCCTCAATATCCCTGCAAGACCTCCAAGAGCTCCCCAAACCCTCCAGAATCTCCCAGTGACATGCCAGTGTCCTTGAACACACACCCAGGGATGTGTCTGGGGCCCAACCAAGACACTCCAAATTCTCCTCACAAGGCACAGGATACATAGCCAAGGTCACCGTGTGTGGGAATCTCTGTGTGGGACGGTCATCAGGACAAACTCAGGCGCTCTCTATATTCTGGTCTTGAAGTTTGCAGTTTATTGTAAAGGGCGTGGGTGCAAAGGGCCCTGCTGAGAGCTGCCAGCTGCAGCTCAGAGCAGGACAGAAAGAGAGTGGGGGTAAGGAGTTCTAAGAGATAAGAGGGGGGAGTAAGAGGTAAGAGAGAGAGAGAAGTAAGAGGGTGATGTAAGAGAGCAATTTTCCCACTTACAATACAATAAATCTTCTGTGTTGAATATTCTAATTTCCACTAACCAATCTAATACAAGATACAAATCCTCTAACATTTGCATACAACCTGAGAACCCTCAACCTCCGTGTAGACCTGCAGCCCACCTTGTCCCACCATCCTTTCTGGGAATCCCCAGCCCTGACTTGGTGCCCTCATCCATTCCTGACTGCTTTTCCACATCCTCCCCTCCCTGCCCGGATGGCTGTACCTCTCTCTCAATTCCTCTCTCTGCTCCTTGGTGTCCCCTCCCTGAACTCCACATCCTTCCTTTAGGTCCCTTTCCCGGATCCTCCATCTCTACTCCCCCTCTCCCTCTTTGTGGTCCCCTTGCCCCTTCCCGGGCCCCCCAGGTCCCTCACAGTCCCTTGGTGTCCCCCATCTCCCACAGAAGTTTCGCTGTCAGGGGCATTCCTGTTGGTGCAGACCCCATGGGACAGGTGGCACTTGGGGACAGCCTGGTGCTGAGCTGCACGGTGGCCATGGGGACAGGTCCCCTGCCCTTCTACTGGAATAGGGGGGGCTTAGGGGCACCACTGGGCACTGGTGTCTGTCTGAGATGCAGCAGTTACGGGCCGAGTGCTGAGTTCTTCTAACCTCAGTTCTGACTTCTCACGAGACAAGCGGCAGGTGAAGGAACAAAGTGAGTGAAGAGGGGACTTCTAAATAAAAATGGGGGCTGGGAGAGCTTCTCGAAGGGATTTAAAATAAAGTCAGGGGCCAGGGGCGTTTGTCAAAGGGATTTTATTTAAACCGTCGGGGGCCAGAGGCACTGAAGGACCAATCAGGAATGGGGCAGGATTTTTTAGAAAACCAAAGAACCCAAGTGCCAAAGGTTCAGATAAGAATCAGGGTTCATATAAGAATTGGGATACAAAGTATAAAGGGAGCCAAGGGTTTCCTAGCACAGTCCACAGTAGTGGATTACTACTTTTCCCCCAGCCTCCATCCAGGCTGCCGCGGGTTTTTCACAGGTTGCTCCAGCCGTGGCCCGGCTGCCCTGGGCTCCCCGCCTGTGCCAGCACAACCCACGCCGGTTCCTCTGCCTGTCCCCTGTCCCTCCCAGGCGCCGCGGTCCCAGCGCCACCAGCCGCGTGTGCACGGTCCGTGCACTGATCTGGGTGCTGATGGAGGCTCCTCGGCGGTTCCCATGCCGGGCTCCGCCTCCAACCACTCTCCCCACAAGTGCTGCCTTCTGCCCCACCTCTCTCTCTCGGGCACTCTCAGATCTGTTACTAAACCCCGCCCTTGCCACTGCTCCCTTAGTGACTCCGGCTCCCACTGCCCAAAGGAAATCCCTCTGTAAAGGAAGAATATCGTACCAAAGTGCTGAGAGTTCAGCTGAAATCCAGAGACATCCTGACAGTCCCTCCCATCCCACTACTCCTAAACATTCATGTTTTAGAGACGGGGAGAAGGGAAAGGGTGAAGCCCTGGCACAGTCAAGGTAGCAGGAGCAGGATGAGAATGCCTGTGTTTCTGCTGTGAAGAAAAGATACACTGTGGAGGGAGGTGCCCTCAGCTGGGAAGGGATCTGAGAGTAGCACGGGAGGTACATCTGAAAGAAAATGGGGAGATCATGGGCTCTATCATCTAAAGCCTTTAAGAAAACAGGCCCAAAAAAGAAAGTATTAAAATTTATAGTAAATACTGGAACAAAAAGAACTTGTGCAGTAAATGTTCAAAAAAATGTGATGTGTGTAGTAACACTGTAGAAATGCCAGGAGAAAGGGAAAAGGAATTTGAAGTTGCTGTCATTAATTAAAGGTGTAATAATTAAAAGTAAAACCAAAGTATGGAGGAGAAATATCTTACTAATTAATCAAAGAAGTAATAACATATTGAGAAGAAAAATTTTCAGACACCATTAGGAATAGGGGTGATACCAGAAGGAGGGAAATAAAATAACAAGCCCTCCTAACAGGAAAAGATACATCTTAATAGTTAATCCAAATGTTTAAAAAGAAAAGGAACGTCAGGATATGTCTTAATTAATGAAAAAAATATGCAGACAAGCAAAAAAGAAAAAGGAAAATTACAACAAATTGGTTAATACAATTTTACAAATTGAATTTTAATGTTCCAAAAAGAGCATTAAAACATTTAGAAAAAAAAAAAAAACAACCAAAAAACAAAAAAACAAAAACCCGAACACATTGTGGGAAATATCAATTTTACTCTTAGGAGGCAGTGACTTGATAAGCCGCTGTGCTGAGGGGCACAATCCCCCCTTCACACGCTGCCCCAGCTGTTGGGGATGTGCCCAGGACAGTGTTGGCTTTCTGGGTCCCCAGTGCACGGTAGCTCAGCCATGGCACGCTGAGCTTCTTGTCACCCCATGCCCCAAATCCTTCCCAGGGCTGCTCTCCCTCCATTCCCAGCCCGGCGCTGTCTCGGTGCAGGTGCAGCCCCTGCCTTTGGCCTCGCTGAACCTCGTGGGCTCGGCCCGGACCCGCCTGCCCAGCCCGGCCCAGCGCGGGGCCAGCAGCCCCTTCCTTCCCCCAGCCCTGCCCTGCTGCAGCCGCTCCCCAGCGCGCAGCCCCGGCTGCTCCTGCCCACTCCACCCACGGCCGAGCCTTTCCTACAGACCCTTCCCAGCGCCGCCCCAGCGCCCCGAGGCCCGAGGACACGGCCCGAGATGCTCCGGCCGCCCGCCCCTCACCGTCTCTGCCGCCGCCAGCGCCGCAAAGACGAGTCAGCGCAGCCGCGGCGGAAGTGACGCACTGAGCCACGCCGAGCGACGCGCTGTGCCCCCTGGGAAATGGAGTCCAGGAGCCGCGCACACGCGCAACTAAATAAACTAGATTTATACAGCAGAGTTTCGCAACATTATACATACAGCATTCATTTTATTATTTGCGAAAAGCCAATAATATAATATATTCTTATAACAACGATGGAATCGTATAAATAGAAGCAAGGCCCCCCCAAAATACGCTGTGTAGTTCAGAAAAGCGAACAGGAAGGTGGCAATCTTACTCCATGGAAAACATAATGACAAAATCCAAAAAACTTCTGAGTGACGGAACTCACTGTGTGCAAAATGCGGAGGGATTTCGGGAGGGGTTCAGCAGTCTCGTGACTATCAGGATGTCTGTAAAGCCGAGGGAGCGGTGCCCGATGGAACGTGTCCATGGAGGGACACCCCCAGCACGTGCCCGGGATCGGAATTGATGCCTTAAATTTTAGTTTTCCTATTTTCCAGATTCTGCACTGCCTTAGTGTGTGACTCTGAACTCCATGTAAAGTGTTAGGAGGTTCTCCCTCACAGTTCAGTCAGACAAAACAATCCTTTCCAGCCCCAGGACCAGGGACACTGCTGCAGCTTCAGCCTCAAAATGTATAATTTATACAAGAAGTGCAAACAGCAGTGAATGGGGGAGAGCAATGTGGGAGGGTGGGATTGCATAACCTGGAACTGGAATTGGACAATTAACCCTATGGAAATGGACCAAAAGTTATAAAACTGTGAAAACTCATGACTCGGAGTCCAGCTTGGGTGAAGCCTCTTGTACTCCCCAAGGTGTATCCGTGCAATACTCTTACTAAATTCTATTTTATTCCTTTAACTCTGTCTAGTGTCTGTTCCAGGTCAGTCTCTGGGTATCAGAATGAAGGGGTACTTTAACAGTTAAATGAATTTATTTGGATCAGGAAGGGGAACCCTTGGTGGGGTTTGGGGGATCCCTTGCTGAGGGTTTAATGAGAGGAGTTGAGATCCCCAACCCCTGCTGGGAATTTGGGGTGTTGAGGGGCTGAGGGTCCCTTGCTGAGGGTGTGGTGAGGTTTAGGGTGTCCTGAGGTGGGGAGGGTCCCTTGGTGAGGGTGTGATTGGGGGGAGATGGGCCCATGGCCCTTGCTGGGAATATGGGGGGAGATCCTGGATCTGGTGTTCTCCAGCTGCTGCTTTTAGACACCCAAAATTGTAACATTGACGCAGAAAACACCTTCCCATGGGAATATTCCTGATATTCCCGCTGTGTGGAAACTCACCTTCCCCCTCAAAACCAAAATTAGTGAAACTTTGTGGATCTTTTTGGACTATAGTGCCTCAAATCCCTGTGTGGATGTTGGTTTTCTGGGATCCCTCCACATCTCCCTACCACTGCACTTCACTCCGGGTTGGTTAAGTCCAATTACTGATTAATTCCAGGATTTCTGAGCTGCAGGAAAGTTTTACTACCAGCTCTGGAAGCACAAGGGGTGTGAGGAGCTGTCAGGACTTGCCTGTGGCCATTGCATCTTGAAGAAATCCTGGCTGGGATTTGTCCAGCTGACCCAAATTCCCAATTCTTTGATTTTCCATATGGGAGAAGCTCTGGGAGCGGGGGGAATTCTGCACCTGGATGAGACAATTGGAGGAGCAGAATTCCCAGGCTGAGAGGGGATGATTTTGTGGGCATTGGGAGGAATTTTTCCCCCATTTGTGAGTGTTTTAAATGCTGGGAATGGCCAAAACATCCCCTTGGGACTGGCCCCGAGGCCCCAGGAATCCTTGGCACCGATTCTCTCAGAGAGGGGATTTGAGGGAGCCCAAAGGGCATCACTTGGCTTTGGCAGAGCTGTGGAGACAGGGAATTCAACTGCCATGGCCTGATCCTGACTGCCCTGGAAAGGGGGAGGCTCTGGAACCCCCAGGGCCTTTGTGACATCGTGGTGTGGGGACCACGGCACAGGAGGGTTTGGGAATGGTGACACAAGAATCCAGAGCCTCCTGAAGGCTGCTGTGGCCATCAGAGCAATGAAGATCCAGGGCCCTGCCAGGTTCCTCTGGTGGAGGAATTGAGCTGGGGAATTGTCTGGGTTTGTTCCTTGCTGGGCTTTCCCTGGAAATGGTTCCTTTTGTGACCCTTCGGATTCTGACCCTTGTTGCTGTTGCTGTTGTTTTGTTCTCTCATTGCAGTTTGCAGGAAATTGTTCTTGTCTCTGCCCTTTGGGACCTTACTTTTTGTGCCTCCACTGGCAGGGGGAGGGGCACCAGCCCCTGTTTTTTTGTGACAGCCCAAATGGAGAATCCCCGGAGGATCAGAGAGGGGGTGGGGGTATCTCAGTGAGGTAGAAGGCATGAGTGGGGAACGCTTGGAAAAGGAAGGAGCCCCAGGGAAGGATGGGACATTCACAGAGGGGACACATGGAGAGGGTTGAAAGGAACCACAGAAATTTTGGGGGACCCAGACAGGGATGGCAGGCCATGGACAATGGAGGACATCAGAGAAGGAGAGGGACCCCAAGGGAGAACTGTGGGGACCTAGTGGGGGATGCAGGAACCAGCGAGGTTGATGGGGGACCCAGGGAGAAGCTGGGAAGGCAGGGCGGCACACAGAGGTTGAGCAGGATGGGGGAGCTGGGGGGCTGTGGGGCTCCCCGTGCCCATCCCCACACTCACTGCGCACCGTGACGCTGAGCCAGGCGCTGCTCTTCCGCACGGCCCCCCCTCGGAGCGCACCTCGCAGCTGTAATTCCCGAGTGGGAGACCCCCACGGCGGCACCAGGCTGCGGGGACCCCTGCGGGCCCCCCACCAACTGCCCGTCCCGGTAGAAGCGGTAACAGGATGGGGCTGGGGCCGCAGGGTTGGGGTGCTGAGCAGCTGAGATTGAGGGGGGACCCCTCGGGGCTCAGGGGGACCCTCCAGCACCAAGACAGGCTTGAGCTCTGGAAGGAGATGGGGGGGGACTGTGACTCTGAGTCCACTGAGAAGGGGATTTGGGGGTGTCAGGAAATTGGGGGCTCCAGCCGTGGGGGTGCTCACCGTGCCTGTCACTGTCACCGCTGCTGACACTTTTGCTCCTGTTTCGCTCCAATCCCCCCAGCAGTAGCGGCCGCTGTTGTGCTCCAGGGTGAGAGGAACACCTCTGTGTCCCTGAGGGAGCCCCCCAGCTCCTTGTCTTCCTTGTAATATCGCACCCTGGTGACAGGGCTGTCTTGCCAGCCCCGGCAGCGCAGTGTCACCGTGTCCCCCTCCAGCAGTGCCCATGCTGGCACCTGCAGCACAAGAGTCTGTGGGACAGGAGGGTCCTGTCAACTGAGGAGCCCGAGACAGGTCCAGAGTGGGTGCCCATGGCACTGGGGGACATCTGGGTGCAGTGTCCACTGCACGAGAGGGTCCCATGGACACCAGGGCAGCCCCATGACACAGATTCCCTGTGTGCAGGGGACAGGCTCTCACCACACAAGGGATGTGAGTCCATTCACGGAGTGGAGCCCACCCAGACCTATCAGTGAGCCACCCTGAACATTTCATGTCCCCCTCACCATTTGACACCACCACAGGTTGGCTGAGCCCACTGTCGGGTCTGCCACACGTGTAGGTGCCACTCTCAGTGACAGTGAAGCTGTCGGGTCCCTCCTGCCGCCAACGCCGCCCATCCTTGTACCAGGTGGTGGCACCATCGGTCCCCGAGCCCTGGCAGGTCAGTGTCACCCGGTCCCACAGCACCGCCGGCGTCCAGGGGGGCTCCACCAGCAGCTGGGGGCTCTGGGCACCTGCAGGTGACAGGGGACACCATCCTGCCAGGACAACGACGGGTCTGGGGACAGAAGGGCAGGGACATGGCATCCCCTGAGGACTCACCACTGAGGCCGAGGATCTGGGCTGGGAGAAGGGACAGGGCTGTGTGGGGGTGGCCCTGCTGGGACAGCAGCACCTGGGGGACCTGGTGTGGTGTCTGTCCCCAAACTGTCCCCACAGGAAAACTGGTGTAGCATGGAGGTTTTGAGGACAGAAACCCTTCAGTCACCCTGGGCTGAGCAGGACATGGGGACACTGTGGACACCCCATTGTGCACAGGTCACCTCCCCCCCCTACAGCACCTGTCCCCACAGCCACATCCCCA
>NW_027636301.1:385934-390934 GCF_903797595.1 Erithacus rubecula
TGCACTGCTGGTCGGTTTCAGGAACCTCCGAATCAATTTTGCTTTTGGGTAAGATGGTTCAGAATGAGACACATAGGATTCCCACCTAGCCATGAGCAGGGTGAGGGAGGTTTATGGCTGCCTTGCTATCAGCAGGCGAAGAAAGTAATTAAAGTTCCTCAGAGACTGGGGGAAGAGACACATCATAGGACTCTCACCTAGCCATGAGCAGGGGGAGGGAAGTTTATTACTGCCTTGCCAGCAGCAGGTGGTTCAGCAAAGGCCTTGCCAGCAGCAAGGTCAGGGAAAAATTAAGTTAGAAATATTTCCAAGTGAGTTACAGAACTTAGATTTTTGCTATTTCACCCCTTCAGAAACCCTGACCCCAGAAGGTGGGAGGGTGCTACAGGCGACTCCCCGAGCTGTGGGGGACAGAGGGGAGGGGGACGGGACCATGAAAAAGCGCGGGCTCGGTGTGTTTAGCCGCAGGGATGTCCAGGGAGAGGCAACCTGTGTCGGTGACCGGGACGCAGAAAGACAGGACCATGTGGGCAGCTCTCAGCCCAAAGGGGAAGGGAGCGGCAGCCTTCACACTGACCAGGAAAAAAACAGGGAAAAAGTGCGGGTTCAGTGCGTTCAGCTGCAGAGGTGTCCAGGGAGAGGCAACCTGTGGCAGAGGCCAGGATGCAGAAAAGCGAGAAATGCGAAAAAACACAGACAGACCTGTCTCCAGCCCATTGCCAAGGGCCGAGTGCCAGCTATCCTGAGGGAAACTTTGGAGGGAATAAGCTACTAGATGGTTCGATTAGTCTTTCACCCCTAGACCCGGGTCGGACGACCGATTTGCACGTCAGGATTACTACGGACCTCCACCAGAGTTTCCTCTGGCTTCGCCCTGCCCAGGCATAGTTCACCATCTTTCGGGTCCTAGCACATACGCTCATGCTCCACCTCCCCGGCCCCGGGAGAGGGCGGAGGGCGAGACGGGCCAGTGGTGCACCCGGGGCTGCCAGGCGCGACACGCGCCCCGGGATCCCACCTCAGCCGGTGCACGCCGGCCCTCACCTTCATTGCGCCGCAGGCTTTCGACATGAGCCCCTGACTCGCGCACGTGCTAGACTTCTGACTCACGCACGTGCTAGACTTCTTGGTCCGTGTTTCAAGACGGGTCGGGTGGGTAGTCGACATCGCCGCGGACCCCGGGCGCCCGAGCACGGCCCGTGAGCCCGGCCTGGCGGCGCAGCGCGGTCGGGGCGCACTGAGGACAGTCCGCCCTGGTTGACAGCGGCGCCGGGGGCCGGCGGGCCCAGCCCCCGCACCCCCGCGCGTAATGCAACGCCTCCCGCCACAACACTGCCAACGGGGGGGGGAGGAGGGCGTGGCGGCGGTCCTCTCCCTCGGCCCCGGGATTCGGCGAGACCTGCTGCCCGGGGGCTCTAACACCCGCCGCCGCTTGCGCGGTCTCCGGGCCATCTGCCCGCCGGAGGCCTTCCCAGCTGACCTGGAGCCGGTCGCGGTGCACCGCCGCGGAGGAAATGCGCCCGGCCAGGGCCGGCCGCCGGCCGGGCGGCGGTCCCCGTGCCGGCCCGCCCCTCCCGGCCTGCCCCCATGGGCGGGTGGCCGGGGGACGAAGGGGGGACGGAGGCGAGGATCTGCCGAACCTGCGCCGGCCAACCGCGACTCGCCGGGTTGAATCCTCCGGGCGGACTGTGCGACCCCCACCCGTTTACGGTTTCAAGCCCTCTTGAACTCTCTCTTCAAAGTTCTTTTCAACTTTCCCTTACAGTACTTGTTGGCTATTGGTCTCGTGCCGGTATTTAGCCTTAGATGGAGTTTACCACCCGCTTTGGGCTGCATTCCCAAGCAACCCGACTCCGAGAAGCCCCGGGCCCGGCGCGCCGGGGGGCCGCTACCGGCCTCACACCGTCCGCGGGCTGTGGCCTCGATCACAAGGACTTGGGTCCCCCAAGAGCGCCGCCGGGGAGGGGGGCTTCTGTACGCCACATGTCCCGCACCCCACCGCGGGGCGGGGATTCGGCGCTGGGCTTTTCCCTCTTCGCTCGCCATTACTGAGGGAATCCTCATTAGTTTCTTTTCCTCCGCTGACTAATATGCTTAAATTCAGTGGGTCGCCCTGTCTGATCTGAGGTCGCAAGCCCAGAGCTGTGCCGCCGCACCGGCCCCCGCCTCGGTGCCCGCGCGGCTCTTCCCCTACGCGAGGGATGGAGCGCGCGCCGGCACGGGAGGGACCGGCCCGACGGCCGGTTTTCACTCCAGCTTCTCCCACTACACGCTCCCCCCCAACCCCCGCTCGCGCCTGCGGCGCCAGGGGAAGAAGAGAGAAGAAGCGTGAGAGAGAGACAGGACAGAGACAGAGACTCCCATTCCAGAGACGAGAACCGAAAAGGAGCGCGGCAGAGACGGCCCTGACCGGGGGTGTTACACCGTGCACCGCGGGGCGGCGCTCAGCCACCTCTTGCATGGAGAGAAAGTCGACGGCTCGCTGACGCGCCGGGGGACGACGACAGAGGGGGGAGCGGGGAGGGCGGTCGGGGAAGGAGGAGGCCCGGGGGTTCACCCCCGTCCCCAGCGCTCGCGCCTCGTGTGCGCTCGGCAGCACGGCACGGTACCTGCTGGGTACCCACCCGCCCCAGCAGCTCGTTCCGGGAGCAGGGAGCTACGGAGCGCTCCCCGAGTCTGCATTTAGGAGGACGAAGGCCCTGTGCGGCAACGACGACGACGACGACTACGATGACGAAGCCCGCACCAAGCCGCAGGGAAAGAGAGGCTGTCCGGGTCGCTGAGGAAAACGCTTCCCACGCCGCACCCCTCCACCGGCCTTTCCCTCCAGGCACTGGGCCGGCCGCCGCCGCTGCCGCCGCCGCCACCGCCCACCGCGGGCTACGGACCTGCGAGGCGACCCCAGCCGCGCCGCCGGGTGGCCCCCGGACGGCGATTGATCGTCACGCGACGCTCAGACAGGCGTAGCCCCGGGAGGAACCCGGGGCCGCAAGTGCGTTCGAAGTGTCGATGATCAATGTGTCCTGCAATTCACATTAATTCTCGCAGCTAGCTGCGTTCTTCATCGACGCACGAGCCGAGTGATCCACCGATAAGAGTTGTCTGGCTTTCGGCACCGACCCTGCGTGCGCGGAGGGGCCGGGACTGCTCGCACCGAGCGGCCCCCTTTGTTTCGGCAGGGACGCGCGGGCGCGCGCCCCACTTCGACCGTACAAGCACACACACGGTTGAACGGAGGAGGGGAAAAAAAAATCCGTAAACCCCACGTTACGCTCTGAAGGCCGGCAAAAAGGCAGGGGGACATGCGCCCCCGACCGCCTCCCCCCGCAAAGGGAGACGCCGCCTCGGCTTCCCTTTTTCCGGAGGTGGCCCAGGTGCCTGGGCTCGGCCTGACCTCCGCACAGAGAAAGCCGGTGCAGCAACGCCACCGACCGCCGAGGGACGGCGGCCCGCCTGGCCTCGCTCACGGGACAACGCGCGTTTGTGGCCGGGGGCGCCGCCGCCGGCCCCCGCTCGCGCTCACCTGCACTTGACCGCTCCGCGGAGAACCCACAGAGCGCCACCACGCCAGCCACGCGGCTGGACTCTTCCCAGCGGCCTTACGAGGCCCGAGACGCCAAGGCGGCGACTACCGCTCCACCGGCGCAATCCCTGCGCGGGACCGCTCTCCCGCCGTACACCACCGAGACCCGAGCCGGCATCGCGAGCGCCCGAGGCCTGCCGGTCGGTGAGACCCCACCGCCACCGCAGCCGCACTCCTGGAAACTGCTTCGGGCCGCCGAGACCCCCTTCCGTGGGCACGCACCCTGCGGCAGGCGTACGGCACCGGGATGGGGGACAACGCCCGCCCCCCTCGCTTTCACTCGGGGACCGGGTGCGGAAGCACCCCCGCGGCCGACCCCGCATGCCTCCCTTTGGCCCACACGCGGCCCCGAAGGGGAGACGGGGAAGCGACAGGCAGGGCCCGGGCCTGGACGGCCGCGGGCCACGGCGGGCACCTTTCGGCAGACCGTCCCCCCGGGGGGGACACTCGCCGAGCAGCGACGCCGCCGGCAAGGGAGGGACCGCCGAGCGCTCACCCGGGGATGGCAGAGCGGTCGAGACAGTGATGGCCGGCGGCCGGCAGCCACCTCCACGTTCGAGGAGAAGGCCGTCGAGGGAAGAGGCACGGTCGCGGCCTGACGCGGCCAAGAGGAGAGAGCGCGGCGGGCCCCGGCGGCCGCAACCCCGCAGCTCAGGGTAGGTGGCAGAGGGCGCACGCCCTCTGCCGGCATTGCCCCGTGTCGAGACCGGTGACTTGGCCCCGCGGCCGATCGCGCGTGCCGCGGCCTCTCCGCCGAGGCCGGGCTGCGGAGAGGGGGGGGCAGAGCGCCCCTCCCCAGCACGGCTGCCCTTGCGAGCGGGCGCCGACGTGACGGCGAGGAGCGCACGGCTGGTCGCGACGGACGCCGCCGCAGGGGGATCGGCGGGAGTAGCTCCCCACCCCCTGCCGACAGCTCCGCACCACCGCCCGCGGCACCCGCTGCCGCGGCCACGGCTGCAGCCGTGGCCGCGGCGGGGTGTGCCGTGCCACCTGAGTCTTTAAACCTCCACCTGGCCAGGTGGGCCCCTCCCCCACTTTCGCCCCCAACGGGCGTGTGACGACGCCGAGGGAACTCGGGGTGGGGGGGAAACCGCCGAGGCGCGGAATGCTAGGTACCTGACCCTGGGGCGAGGGAAACGACCAGCATGGCCCTGCCAGGGTGCCTCCCCCGCTGCCACCTTCGGGGGAGCGTCCACGGGTGGGGGCGTGCCCAACGTCCGCTGCCATCACCGCGGCAATCCTTCTCAGGTCTCGGGGTTTCCCTCAGTAACCCGGCGCTGTGCCCAAGAGGACCGCCGCAGCTCGGGCCGCCCTGCCAGCACGGAGTACGCGACCCGGCTGCCGAAACCTCGCACACAACCCCGCCGGGAGAGGCCGCGGCAACGACGATGGAGCGAGGATCGCAGCCATCGCCGCC